>NC_081408.1:768165829-768179835 GCF_030272615.1 Cryptomeria japonica
TTAAATTCATTACTCCAAAATTTACCAACAAGAGCAGATGAAAGAAATATTTTCAGTGAATGTGTTGAGAGATTTAGAAAAGATATTGATGCATCTCTTTCTTCCAAATTTACACCAAACCCTGGGTCAGAGAACATGCCTATCAAATGAATGCCACCATGGTTTAGTCCAAGTAAAATGCACAAACGTCGTTCTATTCATCAAAGACGTAATGTCATTTCTCAAGACTTGAACAAAAGAGTGGAGTGTGAAAATTTCCAATTCCCCTCTATAGGATGTAGAAAGAAGAAGAAAAAGAAGGTCACTAATCGCTCAGGCATAGTGATATAAGAAGAAAGTCTTATTATCCTGCAACAACAAAGTGAGTACATTTATTATAAAGTATTTTGGTAATTTACATAGCAATGTCTTATTTTTATTCCATATATTAAACATATGTTATTGTAGGTTTGGATGATCAAGCAAATACTCGACGACGTAGATTACCTTTTTCCATTGATCTAAACCAAACAATAACAGATGAAATAGACCATATAGATGGTAATTTTTTAACTATTAAATGTATTTATTAATTCTATAAAAAATACTCAATTCATATGTCTAATAACTTTTATGTCCTTATTCAAACAAACTAGATAAAATTTGTGGAGATCAACCATCAATGGCCAATGTTATCCCCACTCAGACATTTCGACAAGCCAATCCAGGTATTAAATAATATAATATTCTTCATATTAATTACATAATGTGGCTTTACGGTTGAACATTTTATCTAAGTTGATGTGCATGTTTTTGCAGTTTTAAATGATCAACAAATACATGAAGAACATATGTTGCCCTTTCCTACGGATCTTAACCAAACAACAACAATGGATGCAATGCAAACTAGAGATGGTAAGAAAATTGAAAATTAAATTTCAATCAAATTTTGGATCTTTAACTTCTAAATTAATTTTATTTAAGTTGACATTTTAAATATGCATGTTATTGCAGCTTTAAATGATCGGGAAAAAAATGATGAATTGAACTTCAATCAATTATGAGTCTTTTACTTGCAAAAACATTATGAATTGAACTTCAATCAATAATGAGTCTTTTAGTTGTAAAAACATTATGAATTGAACTTCAATCAATAATGATTCTTTTACTTGTAAATTGATTTTATAACTAGCTCATTATATGTGTAGGTATTGATGATACTATAATGGAGGATCGTGGTCAATATTTTCCTAGATAACCATTATGGTGTATGATACTTTATTGTAATGGATTATTTATTGAGTGTGTAACTCTATTTAGAAATTGGATCTTGGATGGAGTGGCTTGTTTTTTCAAGATAGAGACATTATTTGCATACTGTATTTTTGACTCTATTTAGAAATTGGCTAAATCCATTATGAGTTTTATTCATTTTATGCCATTAGCATGCAATTTTCTTTGGGTCATGTTATTTTTACATGATACTTCAAATATGTTTTGACATCTAACATGTCATGTGTTGTGTAAATTTTTAATGATTTTGAGGTGTACACCAAAGAAATTGTCACTTGATTAAGAATGCAAAACTATAAACATTCACCAAAACTAATAGAGACATGAACTAACTTGTCTAGAACCCTTGATAGTAAACAAGTCAATAAAACACTATATAGGTGTCTAGTAGGATTTTGATTTATTTGACTAGTACCTGTCCATACATATCTTATCCAAATGGAATCTTGTCCTAATTTAAAACTCATTCAAACTTATAATTGATTTAACTATGAAGTGGGTTCTATTTAAATCTTCAAGGAAAACATAGAACTTCATATTGAAATATTCAAAGCATCTCCATTTTAGAAAAGAAAAGGCATCATTAAAATGAGAATATTGTTTATTTTATTTTATCGAATTAACAAGCATGAGTATTTGGTTCTATTCTTTATAAGTAGGGGAGGATGTATAATTCACTTATTTTTCTATTTATCTTATATCATAGTCCAAAAACAAGTTGTCTAGAGCTTGATCTGGTATAACCAAGTTATCAATGATAAACATAGGTACAACAATAAATGAGAGAAAAAATGGTTAACTTATTCATGTATGAAACATTAATTTAATTTTATGAATAATACCACTTTTATTGTATAAAAAAACTATATTTAATTTTGTATAAATCATTAATTTAATTTAAAATTATTAGTACATTAAAAATATAGTTGTTGAATAATTTAAAATTATTAGTACAATCAATTGATAGAGAAAATATGTTAGAAAAATTAAAATATAAACATGGAAAAAATAATGATATATAATCATTAAAATAGTAATTAACAACCCGTTTAAATAAATTCACTAAAATGAAAAAATATTTTTACATACAACGACAATCATTATAAATTTATTTGGATTAAAAAAGAAACATGTTGAATTAATATATTTATTTTGATAATATATTTTTTTAAAAATCAACATACATTTTTTTGAAATTTCTTAAAAAATAATTCAATTAAATAAAATAATCCAAAAACATGGAAACAAAATTTTTGAAAAAAATATTTTTAAAAAATTATAAACATTTTGTTTTTATTAATATTTTTTAAAGCAGGTAAACCGCGCATTGAGGATTAATGGTAGGAAGAGTGCGTAAAACCGGGCGTTCAAGATTAATGGGCATGGCAGGGAGATCGGTGTGATGTACGGGTTGATGGGACCATTTGCGTTTGATTGGATGGCCATCGACGGGCGTGATGGCATGGGGCATCCGATGGAGAAGGCATGGCAACGGGCCATTTTGTCCACTGCGTAGCCATTGCCCCAGGGACACTCTGGTCATTCTTCCAGTTAGATGTCGATTATAATTTTTTATTTTTTTTTCCAAAATTATACACTTCATTACAATGCATTTATACAATCCTCTCTATCAATGGTATATTTTCTTTATATCTATTTTTTTTAATATTCGTTTAGAGTCTTGATTAGATAAACATTCAAAGATTTGAATTTATTTACATGTCAGTCATAAGAGAAAAGAGGTGAATCTTACAAGCAAAAAGAAACTAAGAAATTTAGAGACAAATCAACAACAAACAAAAAAACAATAGAAAACCAATATTAACTTAGAGTTTACATCGATAATATATACTAATATATCTGAATGTATGAAATGAGTATTATATATCAACCTTCTTAATTAATAGGTTGTTTAAAATTGGGCATTAATAGAATCATAAGATTATAATTCTTGTTGGAAAAATAGGGTCTCAATCTTATTTTCATAATATTTATTTTAATTATTTAATTGTATTTATTTATAATTTATTCACATATTTTGATTGCTCTTCCTTTATGTGGTGTAAAAGTTGTTAGATTGCAAATAGTTAGAACTGAGCACTTAAGAATTGACTTGGAGAAGATTAAGGAAGATCTTTAGTTCACATGTGTATGTTACCAAAACGGATATAAGATCAGTGGAGCACTATCATTGAAAGAAAAAAAAATTAATTTTACATTTTAGTTAACTACTTTCTATTTGGGTGCCACTTTATTTAGATCAACTATGATTTAATATTTGATTTTAAGACTGTCATGTCTTTAAAGCTGCTTGCTTGCAAGTTTATATATTTGTATGAATTTACTGTGATGACGTACATTGTAGTGCTTAGCTTACTTGGAGAAAAGGATTAAGTTGCGTTCCTTGATACTTATGTTTTGCAGTTGTATTACTTTTCACAATTATTTTCCCCGATCAGGCAGAGAAGCTTCTACAGATGAACCCTCTAAGTTTTCCTTGGTGCAATTTTTCATTAGTGAGGACCTTTGACAGGTGATAAAAAATTTCATGTTATATGCATGGCAGGTGATGGAGCTAAACTCGCAGTAACATGTGGAGTAAATGTTGAAAGAAAAAGCATTGGCTTTGTGTTTTGGATTGTAAATTAATTTTTGAAACTCATTGATATTTGTTGATAGCAAGCATGCAATGTAACTTTGAAGAAATTTGATTTAGTGATCCATATACATTTATGTATGGAAATCTAAAGAAATCAACTGAGTTATTTCTTTCAAAGAAATGTAGTAATCATTTTAATAATTTTGATTTGTTTATTATTTAATATTTTTGATATTTCTGAAAATTATTTGTAAAAACAAATTTATTGAAATCATAAACTTTTATAAATTTGTTTAAAGTATTATTTATCTGGTTTTTTCAATTGGGTTGCACATTTTCATTATTATTAAAAAATTATTTATTTCTTATCTCATATTCTATAAAAATACTACACCATTATTATGCATTACAACTACTAATTAGTATGTTTTAATTCTTTGACAAATCAGTCGAAAGTTGGAATTAAAAAAATCATAAACATGAACATTAAATAAACCAACAAATTAATTTTTGTTTGCTTCAAACATAAAAACTAGCACACAACAAGAGTTGTGATACAACTGCTAGGGAAGAGGGTCTTCTATATAGGCAAATGCTAGAGAATAAGTTTGTTGTCCAGGTCAGTTGAAGCAGAAATATATAGCATTGGAAGCAGATATTTCTCATCTAATCTTACTCTAATCCATGTGCAGATACTCACGCGTAGCTTCATATTGCCTAGCTGGGGTGAGTCCCAAATAGTAGGTAATGGTAGGAGTAGAATACAAAGTATTCATTTGGATAAGCAATGAGAAAATGTAAGCACTATCTAATGGGGAAAGAAATACTAGTGCACGTGGATATTTACTTGAATGCACCCTATGCTTGCTCACTACATGAAACTCAGGCAATTAAAATCTCTTTCTAGAAAGTAAAGAAGTCAACCAGAAATAACATAAAAGTTAATATTGTACCTATAACTTTCTAAATTCAAAGATCTTTATAGGTAAAAGGAACTACTTAAGACAACCAAAGAAAACTAAAAAGCATAAAGCTTAAATTTCATTATAAAATATAGTCACATGAATCTATGTTAAATTCATCAAATTATGGAGTAAAGAGCAATTTAAGCCAACTAGAAACAATTCAAGCTATCAACCAAATATCCATTCTAAACAATTCATTCTCAAACCTACACCAAATTTTATCCAAACTCACCTAGAAAAAGGCCAACCACACTAAATAGACTTCAAAAGTTTTGCAAAATGTCATGTCCCTTTTTCTGAAAAATAACACTTACTAAGTCCCCATTGGCCAAAAATAGTAATTCAACTATAACAGGATACATTTGGAAAGATTATTTTTCATGATGTCTCCTTTCCAAAATCAGCACTTTTTATTTTTAGTAAGCTCAACTTTCCAAAAATAGTAAATAAGGACTTTTGGATAAGACCGGAAAATAATTTCTTTTTGGGTGATTTAAGCAAATCAACAATAATGATTTATCATCAAAGATATAATTTTGAATTTTCTACTCAAGTGATGGTGTGGGTTTTTGGAAAGTCTTATTTTAGCAACATTTTGAATTTCATTACCCGTTTGACATTTGTTGGCAAATGGCAAGTTTCCTTGGGTGTTGTAGGAGATTGGACACTTGGAAAGAGGAAAATTTCCTTTCCTTAGGAGTGGGATTTTGGCGCTCATTTTGGTTTGAATTTGAATTCTAAAAGTGATTTCATATATGCATGGGATTGGCTCCATTTGGATTCATTCTATCTTATGATTTTAACATAGTTTTGTTGATGTTCTTTAGAGGCTAAGAAGCCATTGAAGGAGTAATCTTCTAGGATGATAAACCAAGGGGATAGAGGATTGCAGGTAGTGTCTTCACAAGTCTCCAATGGCAATCACATTTCAGTGGTTGTAGTAGTGCTTCAAAGAGACTTTATGTGTGTTGCTTTGGTAAAGGTTGTAATAGTTAGTGTGTTGTAGTTGCATAATTCATTTTCAGATTTGTTTGTTGGTAATAACAACATATATTGTTGTTCTTGTCTGTTGTTAGACATTAATTTCCATGCATCTTGCTATTTTGTAAAGTGTGACAAGTTTGGAGGGTATTTTGGATTTGGAAGTGGATTTGTGGAACATTGAGCTCCACTCTTGGAGTTTATTGTGTAATCTTCATTGCAGATTTGTAAACTGTCATAAATATATTTTGCATGCTATTATAATGCCAAAATTTTTGCAGAATCTTCATCTTATGTTTTTATGAGGGTTTTAAGTGTTTATAAGTTCATTAGTGCAATTTTCGAATACATGATTTCATCGTTTGGTTGCAAATTGAAAATCTGAGTTGGGTTATTAGAATTTCGTAAATTTGATAAAATTGCTACAAGGGTTATTACACAAAAGTCCCAATCCTCGAAGAATTTTTCACTTACCTTTTAAATTTTATGCTTTTCCCTCCACTAAAATGCTTTATTTCCTTTGATTGAGCGATATTTTAGGTTTCCTACAACATCGCTACCATTAATCAAACCATAAACTAACATAGAATGTCAAACATAAAGACAAGTTAACTCACTCCCTCTTTTATTTTTTTTAATTACTAATAGAAATCATATGTTAGTGTGCAATTGGAACATTGAACAAATATGGAAGGCCAATTAGGATATTTTTTGGTCTATTTATTGCACACATTTATGTAATACATGAGGTCAAGTGGTACATCTTTTCGCAAATGATGTTTGTGCAAAAAAGGTCTTAATGGACATGTGATAGCTTCAAATCAACTATGCATCCTTTTACAAGGATACAAACACAACTAATAATCTCAAAATTGAGAAGATAACCATACTACACAAGCTCATGCTATGTTTGTGATAGCAAAAAAGAAAGGGATTTGAGGAAATGTGGATAGAAAGATAGAGAGGGATAGATGGTGGAAGAGAAAGTGAGAGATATGGATAAGGAGGGAGAGAGAGGGAGACAAATGGATGGATATAGAGGGAGGTAATGTCTAGAGATAGAGATGAAGATAGAGGGAGATAGATAAGTAGAGAGATAGAAAGAGGTAGGAGAGATAAAGATTGAGTGAGATAGGGAGATAGATACTAATAGATAAAAGTATGTATGTATGTATGTATGTATAGACATAGAGTTATAGAGATATAAGGAAATGTAGAGAGAGGGAAAGAGGGGAAAGGAGATAAATAGATAGATAGATAGATAGATAGATAGAGTTACAAGCAAAGAGACAGAAGCAGAAATCCACAAATAGAGATGGAGACAATGAGAGAGGTAGAGAGAAAGAGGGATAAATAAAAATAGATGGGAAGAGATATAGATATAGATAGAGATAGAGATAGAGATAGAGATAGAGATAGAGATAGAGATAGAGATAGAGATAGAGATAGAGATAGAGATAGAGATAGAGATAGAGATAGAGATACATGTGAGTTTATGGAGGGACAAATAGGTAAAGATAAAGAGAGAGAGAGAGAGAGAGAGAGAGAGAGGAGAGAGAGAGAGAGAGAGAGAGAGAGAGAGAGAGAGAGAGAGAGAGAGAGAGAGAGAGAGAGAGAGAGAGAGAGAGAGAGAGAGAGAGAGAGAGAGAGAGAGAGAGAGAGAGAGAGAGAGAGAGAGAGGTGCAGAGTGAGATATAACTCAATATATAAAGGAGAGTGAGATATATAGATAAGATGAAATATAGAGAGATGGAGATGGATATGGAAAGTGATAGAGAGACAAGGGAGATGGACATCAAGAAAAATATGGATAGAAAGAGATAGAGAGAAGAGTGAGAGGGACACACAAAGATAAATGGAGAGAGAAGTGGAAGATAGAGATGTAGATGAGAATTAGAGGGAGAGATGGAGTGCATAAGAGACAAAGAAAGGGGGAGAAGAAGATATAGCTTAGTAAGTAGAGAGGGAGAGAGGGAGTCATGTAGATAGAGGGAGATATGGAGAGATAGATAGGGATAGAGAAAAAGATTTAGAGCTAGGGAGATAGAGGTAGAGAGATATAAATCAAAAGATGTAGTTAGAGGAGAGAGGGAGATAGAAAGAGAGATATAGGCCATAAGACATAGAGATATAGAGCAAGAGAGATGGAGTGAATATGAGAGATAGGGGTAGAGATAATGAGATATACTAGAGAGAGAGAGATTTGCGAGGGAGAAACAAGGAGTGTAATACATATTAGTGAGATAGAAGTATTAAGAGATATATAACGTATGCAAATAGATAGAGGGAGAAGGGAAGAGAGAAATAGCGAGGAGAAAGGTGAGTTAGAGAGATATAAGAGGTGAGAGTGATAAGGAGATCAAGAGATGGGGGGAGAGGGGGAGAGGGAGAGAGAGATAAAAAAGAGGGAGACAATATAACAGAGAGAGAGAGAGAGAGAGAGAGAGAGAGAGAGAGAGAGAGAGAGAGAGATTGCAACTATTAATACAATACAAGGATTTTAAAGTACACAATACACCTATGCTAACATGAGTTTGAGTCATGGGCAAATCGTAACAATACGTTTAATGAGATTGATGATTAATGCACATGACACCCACAGTTGATGAATTTCAATGTACTAAGCCAAATGATGTTGATGTTCTGTGTGTTTGATAATTATGACAAATAAATTTTAGCACTACGTCAAAAGATAATTAATGTGTACAATAATTTTTTAACACAAAACAAAATAAAATCTATAAATCATTTGCATTGAACCTAAAAAAATAATTTTGAACACAATATTAAATATAACTATTTTAAAATCAAAATATTTATCATCCTGAATTCCATCACCTTTACATTCAATTTTTCTCTAATTATTCTTAGATCCATCATTTAAGAAATATTTTTTGAGAATTTATAATATATATTAAAAAAATTATTTAATTTTTTTGTATAGTATTACATTAAAATAAACAAAATAGAATAAAACAATATTATCTAACTTAGCTAAATACCAACCATGTGTTAATATGCAAGTTTATGGATATTCGGGTTTCTCTCCCCTTTCTTGAATCTTGGGCTCGAAGATGTTGGAACCCAGAGGGGGAGATGGAGATAATGATGACAATAAATAGCTATTTTTTGGTGGTTTTTTTCAAATTTGTCTGATAGAAAGAAGGTCTTTGAAGGAGCGGCTTATTTCTAGAATCAAGTGGGGCTATTCATGAAGCCATTACGTGTGATTTTTAACCCTACAAAGGATTTTTCATCTCATATTCTAGTTTGAATTCATCTCCTTTGGTTTTTGCTAGAATTTTGGAGACATGATATCTTTCATTCAATTGCTCTGCTCCTCAGGAAGGCGGTGGGACCGTCAATGCAAACAATGGATAAAAAGATAATCACCTATACCCATAGATGTGGAAACTCATCGTGTCTCCCCTTCTTGGATCCAACAAGTGGATTATGAAACTTTTCCTTTTAGATGTCATGTTTGTCATGGATATGGGCATTTGCAAAGAATGTGTCCTAAATATAGACCATTTGAGCCTATTGGAAAAAAGTCAGCTAATCATCTCCCTTATCAAGACAAAGATAAATCTCCTATGTTAGAAGATAAAGAGGCTTTTGTTTAGGTCAAGGCTAAAAACAAAGGTAAAGGTCAGAAGCAAACCTGAAAGGATAGGAAAAATGATGAAATATTTAACAGGTTTAATGTTTTGGAGGAATTGGACTTGTTTGATGAAACTCTTACTGTGATGCCTTCAAGTCAGAAGCAATAGGGTTTGGGGATTCATAGCATGAAAACATGTCCATCTACCCTCTTAGTATTCTTCCAATAAACTCAGGCAACCATTGAGGAGTGATCCCATTTAATGTAGAGAGATCCTGATAAGAATCCACAAGATCACTCACTAAATAGGAGCTCATCTGGTGCAGACAATCCTCTAGTAAACATGCGATCTCTGCAGGCAACGGTAGCTCATAACGAATATATGGGTCATAAAATGGACCCATCTCATAAAAATAGGGGCAGTACGAGAATGCAACATATATCTCCCCACACGATCAGAAGTCATCTCATCAACCTGAGTAGCAATGTTGGCAATACTAGAATACATCCCAATGAGTGCCTCCCCAGTTGCCATATCACCAGCAGCACCTGTGACCAAATCCAAACCTTTCGAAAAAACTGAAAGGTTCTAACCCACCATTGCCCTCTTACTAGGGGGTTGTGTATCATGGTGTCTAAATTTGTTTGCAAATCTGCCCCTACCCTGCCCAACATGTCGTGGAAAGTCTGTGTAATCAACATCATATCCTAGATAAAATTCTGCATACAATTATTTGCATAAATACTGTGGCAACTCATCCTTCTGCGACCACCTATGATATGTTGCCAACCATCTAGGATATATGAATGGTGTGACAATAGGATCCTCACATGTAGTGACCCGAAATCCTCTAACCACAACCATTTTCCATGTAAAATGGGAACATGGATTTCAAATTCACTGCAGAAAACATCTCTCTCTATTGTTTTCCATTTAACCATGCCATAGACAGTGTGAGATAAAGTCCTATAAAAATGCTCAATGTGAGGGTCATCATATGGGTTGTATGATTGAGAAAGCTCAATCATACGCATCAACTCATCTCTAATACGTTCTAATTTATCTCTATTGGCCAGCACATAAGTGTTATTTAAAGTCTATTGTAAGTGTGCTAGAGAGGACTGCATTCTCAAAATAGCCTCAGTACGAGTAGTCTTTGAATTCTCAGGAGTACTCTTAGGAGTCTCAGACCTACGCGAGGTCTGCTGTGGATCAGGATGCACACTCTTCTCAGAAGAAAAATGTTGTGAACCACTAGAAGCCATATCTAGATGTGATGTGCAATGTATGAATATATATATGTGTGAATATGCATGTATACATTAAATTGAATTAAAAATAAGTTCATATACAATGTATGCCACAAACAAGATGAAACATTGTACAAATATGCACTTGAGTTAAACATTTTAAACAACACGAATCAAATGAACTACGACCTATAGACATTGCAACTTACAAATTACATTGCAAAACAAATTACATGAACATACACATGAACTTATTTAACATAAAAATGATAATATGCATATGCGACTACACCATTATAGATAATGATTATGAGATCATTTTATTAAACTAGAAAGTTATGCCAAATATCAATAATAATAATCATTCTAGCATAATTGTACTTCAAATATAAAATTTTGTAATAGGTATATAATGTTGGAGTAAAATAGACAATCACCTAATTTATTAATAAATCATTAATTACATTCCTTTTACGTTATCTAGGGTTTTCATTTTGCTTTTATATGCAAATTCATTAGTGTCAAATTTAATCTAGTTAATCTAGTTTTAACCAAAGATCACACAAAAGGATTAAACCAAAGATCAAAGGACCGAAAATATTTAGGAAATGTCAATGAAGCTATTAAAATGTTCTAAGAATTCTAATAAAAATAATGATTAATGGGAGGGAACCAACATTTAGAATCGTGATGTGGGGGTATAACTTGAGAGATGCAGGGGATATATGGAACCAAGACTTAAATAACTCAATTTATAATTAGAAGTTAAAATGATGAAGCTCACTATATAGTATTTATTGCACCAAAGGGTTCTAGGATCTCAAAAGGTTCCACAAAGTGATATGCAAGTTTGGAAGACAAAAATTAATCAAGCTTGTCAGTGGCTAATTTATTAGAAACACTCTCTCTGATACATGACTATTTTGACATATATATTTTGTCATTTATAAATTTTCTAAAAATCCACTACATTTCCCAATTACTAATCAATCTAGGTTTGGTCTTTCATCTTTTCTAGTTCATTTGGATCCACAACTACCATGTTCGAGCCTATTTGTTAAGCATACAATACATGAGCTTACGAACCTCCAATGAAGAAATGAGAAGTGTGTTTATGGTTAGTGTTATCATATGCAAACTCAATTAATAGTAAGTTACCATCTTTTTGTTCACAAGTCCTCAAGAATTTGGTTCACTCTCTTTTTGTTGATCAATCTTAAGGTGATGGGTTGATTTGTAGTCCAATTTACTTCCCAATTATGTATATATTTTTCCAAAACCCTGAAATTATCCAGGTGTTTCAAATATGATCTTATCAAACTTACCTTTATTAAATATGATATTCTTTGGTACTCCATGAAACTAAAAGATCTCCTAAACTCTTGGAAGGTATACATGGATGCTTGAATGTAATTAGAGAGATTGTTTGTAAATTATATTCTCTTATATTGTTTGTAATTATATGTTTTTTTGGTTGTATATGTTTTGGTTGTATATGTTTTTTGGTTGTATATGTGGGTAAGTGCACAAAGATGGTGGTAAAAAAGGGGGGTATAAGTGGACACTTTTTTTTCTAAAATCAGGTGAACCTGAACTTGGAGGCAAAATTTGAAAGTTATCCACTCAAGATATGAAGAATTTCAAAGAACAAATATTGTAGTGCTCTGAATCTAGTTTCCAAACTAATAAACTTTTTCAAAATTGGATAAGATTAAGGGGGTCAAATCCTTCGCACATGAAAAAATGACCCTATTTTTTTTTGAAAAAGATAACATAGTGTCTGATGTGCGCATCAAAAAAGTCATAGTTAGATTTAGTATTTTGACAAATCCTTTGACAGAAAGATAGTTAAGAGTGAGCACTAGAAGATGTGTATTTTTTTTGTAATTTTTTGTTGAGTATTTTTTTTTATGATTTTTCCAATCGAGCACATCCTGAAAATTCGGTACTTGTTCATGCGTGAAGCATAAGTTGCACTAAACAAATTGAAAATACAATTTTATTTTTTTTAAATTGTAAAGAATCAAGTGCACTACAATAATATATAAAGTTTTTAAAATTTGGATAAGTATATGAAAAGTTATTCAAAAATTGGTGCACCTATGTCTGTGAGAACTATGGAGGCACTAGTAAAAGAAATTGAATAATAATATGTTATTGTTGTTCAAATTGAAAACAAATTATATGGTTAGAAAGATCAGAAGATGGGTGAAAATATGGTGGCAATTTTAGAAATACCCACTTTATGAAGTGTAATCCTGATGATGACAAAGTTGATAAAATAAAACACGTCAAAAATGAGAGAAATGGAGGGAAATCAAACTTCCAATCCGTAGCTTTGTCATCCAGGCCTATTTCCAAGCCTAAATAGTCAAAAGCGCGTACTGGGTACTTATGGTTTAAAAAGCGCATACGTGGTACTTATAGTGTAAGAAGCACGTACATGCTTGTTTCCCTATAAACAACGCGTACGTGCTATTG
This sequence comes from Cryptomeria japonica, assembly GCF_030272615.1. NCBI lineage: Eukaryota > Viridiplantae > Streptophyta > Pinopsida > Cupressales > Cupressaceae > Cryptomeria > Cryptomeria japonica. The sequence continues at coordinate 768,178,980 of NC_081408.1, forward strand.
TATAATATATGATATCAAGCTCTTGCACTTGCTTTTTAGTGAAGCCTCGTTGTTTGTTCGCTCAGAGTCTCATTGTATGATGTTCTATTCATAACTTTAAATTTAATATATCATTTTATTAGCCCACCATATGACCCCTTAGGTGTCATTAGATGTCGTATTGTTTCCTAAGAGTTCATATGGTGTCTTGTGACCCCTTAAGACCCCTCCTCCTTCCCTCCCCCCTACTCTCCCCCTCTCCCCTCTCTCTCTCTCCCTCTTCCTCCCTCTACCTCTCTCTCTCTCTCTCTGCCTCTCCCTTCCTCCATACCCCTTCTTCTCTCCCACCCCCCCTCTTCTCTCTCCCTTTCCCTCTCTCTACCTCTCTCCCTCTCTCTACCTTCCATCCCCCGTCTCTCTCTCTCTCCCTCTCTCTCCCTCTCTCTCTACCTGCAATATGTTTTTCAGAAGAAAACAACAGGTAGGAAAAGAAAGAGGGAGAGTAACACAGATGATGTCCTGTAGAATGATAGTGGTGGGTATGCGAGAGTTCCCATGTTGTTACACAATGCCTGTTACCTAAAGAAATTAAATTTTGTTGTATGCATGGGAGTGGTAGTATATGATAATCATCACTTGTCAAACAGTTGGAACGGTACATACCCATGAAAGAAATTAAGTGTGTAATTCCTATAGTCACAATCGAGATTAGTCTTATAACCCTGCAAATTTAATAACATCATATATTTTAGAACTTAGGTAGTACTCTTAGTGTTAGGTCAAGCTCTTACACATGCTTTTTAGTGAAGCCTTGTTGTTTGTTCACGAGTCTCGTTGTATGATGTTCTATTCATAACTTTAAATTTAATATATCATT